>NC_073239.2:0-5000 GCF_029281585.2 Gorilla gorilla gorilla | reverse complement strand
AGGGTTAGGGTTAGGGTTAGGGTTAGGGTTAGGGTTAGGGTTAGGGTTAGGGTTAGGGTTAGGGTTAGGGTTAGGGTTAGGGTTAGGGTTAGGGTTAGGGTTAGGGTTAGGGTTAGGGTTAGGGTTAGGGTTAGGGTTAGGGTTAGGGTTAGGGTTAGGGTTAGGGTTAGGGTTAGGGTTAGGGTTAGGGTTAGGGTTAGGGTTAGGGTTAGGGTTAGGGTTAGGGTTAGGGTTAGGGTTAGGGTTAGGGTTAGGGTTAGGGTTAGGGTTAGGGTTAGGGTTAGGGTTAGGGTTAGGGTTAGGGTTAGGGTTAGGGTTAGGGTTAGGGTTAGGGTTAGGGTTAGGGTTAGGGTTAGGGTTAGGGTTAGGGTTAGGGTTAGGGTTAGGGTTAGGGTTAGGGTTAGGGTTAGGGTTAGGGTTAGGGTTAGGGTTAGGGTTAGGGTTAGGGTTAGGGTTAGGGTTAGGGTTAGGGTTAGGGTTAGGGTTAGGGTTAGGGTTAGGGTTAGGGTTAGGGTTAGGGTTAGGGTTAGGGTTAGGGTTAGGGTTAGGGTTAGGGTTAGGGTTAGGGTTAGGGTTAGGGTTAGGGTTAGGGTTAGGGTTAGGGTTAGGGTTAGGGTTAGGGTTAGGGTTAGGGTTAGGGTTAGGGTTAGGGTTAGGGTTAGGGTTAGGGTTAGGGTTAGGGTTAGGGTTAGGGTTAGGGTTAGGGTTAGGGTTAGGGTTAGGGTTAGGGTTAGGGTTAGGGTTAGGGTTAGGGTTAGGGTTAGGGTTAGGGTTAGGGTTAGGGTTAGGGTTAGGGTTAGGGTTAGGGTTAGGGTTAGGGTTAGGGTTAGGGTTAGGGTTAGGGTTAGGGTTAGGGTTAGGGTTAGGGTTAGGGTTAGGGTTAGGGTTAGGGTTAGGGTTAGGGTTAGGGTTAGGGTTAGGGTTAGGGTTAGGGTTAGGGTTAGGGTTAGGGTTAGGGTTAGGGTTAGGGTTAGGGTTAGGGTTAGGGTTAGGGTTAGGGTTAGGGTTAGGGTTAGGGTTAGGGTTAGGGTTAGGGTTAGGGTTAGGGTTAGGGTTAGGGTTAGGGTTAGGGTTAGGGTTAGGGTTAGGGTTAGGGTTAGGGTTAGGGTTAGGGTTAGGGTTAGGGTTAGGGTTAGGGTTAGGGTTAGGGTTAGGGTTAGGGTTAGGGTTAGGGTTAGGGTTAGGGTTAGGGTTAGGGTTAGGGTTAGGGTTAGGGTTAGGGTTAGGGTTAGGGTTAGGGTTAGGGTTAGGGTTAGGGTTAGGGTTAGGGTTAGGGTTAGGGTTAGGGTTAGGGTTAGGGTTAGGGTTAGGGTTAGGGTTAGGGTTAGGGTTAGGGTTAGGGTTAGGGTTAGGGTTAGGGTTAGGGTTAGGGTTAGGGTTAGGGTTAGGGTTAGGGTTAGGGTTAGGGTTAGGGTTAGGGTTAGGGTTAGGGTTAGGGTTAGGGTTAGGGTTAGGGTTAGGGTTAGGGTTAGGGTTAGGGTTAGGGTTAGGGTTAGGGTTAGGGTTAGGGTTAGGGTTAGGGTTAGGGTTAGGGTTAGGGTTAGGGTTAGGGTTAGGGTTAGGGTTAGGGTTAGGGTTAGGGTTAGGGTTAGGGTTAGGGTTAGGGTTAGGGTTAGGGTTAGGGTTAGGGTTAGGGTTAGGGTTAGGGTTAGGGTTAGGGTTAGGGTTAGGGTTAGGGTTAGGGTTAGGGTTAGGGTTAGGGTTAGGGTTAGGGTTAGGGTTAGGGTTAGGGTTAGGGTTAGGGTTAGGGTTAGGGTTAGGGTTAGGGTTAGGGTTAGGGTTAGGGTTAGGGTTAGGGTTAGGGTTAGGGTTAGGGTTAGGGTTAGGGTTAGGGTTAGGGTTAGGGTTAGGGTTAGGGTTAGGGTTAGGGTTAGGGTTAGGGTTAGGGTTAGGGTTAGGGTTAGGGTTAGGGTTAGGGTTAGGGTTAGGGTTAGGGTTAGGGTTAGGGTTAGGGTTAGGGTTAGGGTTAGGGTTAGGGTTAGGGTTAGGGTTAGGGTTAGGGTTAGGGTTAGGGTTAGGGTTAGGGTTAGGGTTAGGGTTAGGGTTAGGGTTAGGGTTAGGGTTAGGGTTAGGGTTAGGGTTAGGGTTAGGGTTAGGGTTAGGGTTAGGGTTAGGGTTAGGGTTAGGGTTAGGGTTAGGGTTAGGGTTAGGGTTAGGGTTAGGGTTAGGGTTAGGGTTAGGGTTAGGGTTAGGGTTAGGGTTAGGGTTAGGGTTAGGGTTAGGGTTAGGGTTAGGGTTAGGGTTAGGGTTAGGGTTAGGGTTAGGGTTAGGGTTAGGGTTAGGGTTAGGGTTAGGGTTAGGGTTAGGGTTAGGGTTAGGGTTAGGGTTAGGGTTAGGGTTAGGGTTAGGGTTAGGGTTAGGGTTAGGGTTAGGGTTAGGGTTAGGGTTAGGGTTAGGGTTAGGGTTAGGGTTAGGGTTAGGGTTAGGGTTAGGGTTAGGGTTAGGGTTAGGGTTAGGGTTAGGGTTAGGGTTAGGGTTAGGGTTAGGGTTAGGGTTAGGGTTAGGGTTAGGGTTAGGGTTAGGGTTAGGGTTAGGGTTAGGGTTAGGGTTAGGGTTAGGGTTAGGGTTAGGGTTAGGGTTAGGGTTAGGGTTAGGGTTAGGGTTAGGGTTAGGGTTAGGGTTAGGGTTAGGGTTAGGGTTAGGGTTAGGGTTAGGGTTAGGGTTAGGGTTAGGGTTAGGGTTAGGGTTAGGGTTAGGGTTAGGGTTAGGGTTAGGGTTAGGGTTAGGGTTAGGGTTAGGGTTAGGGTTAGGGTTAGGGTTAGGGTTAGGGTTAGGGTTAGGGTTAGGGTTAGGGTTAGGGTTAGGGTTAGGGTTAGGGTTAGGGTTAGGGTTAGGGTTAGGGTTAGGGTTAGGGTTAGGGTTAGGGTTAGGGTTAGGGTTAGGGTTAGGGTTAGGGTTAGGGTTAGGGTTAGGGTTAGGGTTAGGGTTAGGGTTAGGGTTAGGGTTAGGGTTAGGGTTAGGGTTAGGGTTAGGGTTAGGGTTAGGGTTAGGGTTAGGGTTAGGGTTAGGGTTAGGGTTAGGGTTAGGGTTAGGGTTAGGGTTAGGGTTAGGGTTAGGGTTAGGGTTAGGGTTAGGGTTAGGGTTAGGGTTAGGGTTAGGGTTAGGGTTAGGGTTAGGGTTAGGGTTAGGGTTAGGGTTAGGGTTAGGGTTAGGGTTAGGGTTAGGGTTAGGGTTAGGGTTAGGGTTAGGGTTAGGGTTAGGGTTAGGGTTAGGGTTAGGGTTAGGGTTAGGGTTAGGGTTAGGGTTAGGGTTAGGGTTAGGGTTAGGGTTAGGGTTAGGGTTAGGGTTAGGGTTAGGGTTAGGGTTAGGGTTAGGGTTAGGGTTAGGGTTAGGGTTAGGGTTAGGGTTAGGGTTAGGGTTAGGGTTAGGGTTAGGGTTAGGGTTAGGGTTAGGGTTAGGGTTAGGGTTAGGGTTAGGGTTAGGGTTAGGGTTAGGGTTAGGGTTAGGGTTAGGGTTAGGGTTAGGGTTAGGGTTAGGGTTAGGGTTAGGGTTAGGGTTAGGGTTAGGGTTAGGGTTAGGGTTAGGGTTAGGGTTAGGGTTAGGGTTAGGGTTAGGGTTAGGGTTAGGGTTAGGGTTAGGGTTAGGGTTAGGGTTAGGGTTAGGGTTAGGGTTAGGGTTAGGGTTAGGGTTAGGGTTAGGGTTAGGGTTAGGGTTAGGGTTAGGGTTAGGGTTAGGGTTAGGGTTAGGGTTAGGGTTAGGGTTAGGGTTAGGGTTAGGGTTAGGGTTAGGGTTAGGGTTAGGGTTAGGGTTAGGGTTAGGGTTAGGGTTAGGGTTAGGGTTAGGGTTAGGGTTAGGGTTAGGGTTAGGGTTAGGGTTAGGGTTAGGGTTAGGGTTAGGGTTAGGGTTAGGGTTAGGGTTAGGGTTAGGGTTAGGGTTAGGGTTAGGGTTAGGGTTAGGGTTAGGGTTAGGGTTAGGGTTAGGGTTAGGGTTAGGGTTAGGGTTAGGGTTAGGGTTAGGGTTAGGGTTAGGGTTAGGGTTAGGGTTAGGGTTAGGGTTAGGGTTAGGGTTAGGGTTAGGGTTAGGGTTAGGGTTAGGGTTAGGGTTAGGGTTAGGGTTAGGGTTAGGGTTAGGGTTAGGGTTAGGGTTAGGGTTAGGGTTAGGGTTAGGGTTAGGGTTAGGGTTAGGGTTAGGGTTAGGGTTAGGGTTAGGGTTAGGGTTAGGGTTAGGGTTAGGGTTAGGGTTAGGGTTAGGGTTAGGGTTTAGGGTTAGGGTTAGGGTTAGGGTTAGGGTTAGGGTTAGGGTTAGGGTTAGGGTTAGGGTTAGGGTTAGGGTTAGGGTTAGGGTTAGGGTTAGGGTTAGGGTTAGGGTTAGGGTTAGGGTTAGGGTTAGGGTTAGGGTTAGGGTTAGGGTTAGGGTTAGGGTTAGGGTTAGGGTTAGGGTTAGGGTTAGGGTTAGGGTTAGGGTTAGGGTTAGGGTTAGGGTTAGGGTTAGGGTTAGGGTTAGGGTTAGGGTTAGGGTTAGGGTTAGGGTTAGGGTTAGGGTTAGGGTTAGGGTTAGGGTTAGGGTTAGGGTTAGGGTTAGGGTTAGGGTTAGGGTTAGGGTTAGGGTTAGGGTTAGGGTTAGGGTTAGGGTTAGGGTTAGGGTTAGGGTTAGGGTTAGGGTTAGGGTTAGGGTTAGGGTTAGGGTTAGGGTTAGGGTTAGGGTTAGGGTTAGGGTTAGGGTTAGGGTTAGGGTTAGGGTTAGGGTTAGGGTTAGGGTTAGGGTTAGGGTTAGGGTTAGGGTTAGGGTTAGGGTTAGGGTTAGGGTTAGGGTTAGGGTTAGGGTTAGGGTTAGGGTTAGGGTTAGGGTTAGGGTTAGGGTTAGGGTTAGGGTTAGGGTTAGGGTTAGGGTTAGGGTTAGGGTTAGGGTTAGGGTTAGGGTTAGGGTTAGGGTTAGGGTTAGGGTTAGGGTTAGGGTTAGGGTTAGGGTTAGGGTTAGGGTTAGGGTTAGGGTTAGGGTTAGGGTTAGGGTTAGGTTAGGGTTAGGGTTAGGGTTAGGGTTAGGGTTAGGGTTAGGGTTAG